>NW_027194228.1:0-32897 GCF_032444005.1 Ranitomeya imitator
AGGGTGTAGAGTGTAGGGTATAGAGTGTAGAGTGTAGGGTGTAGGGTGTAGAGTGTAGGGTATAGAGTGTAGGGTATAGAGTGTAGGGTATAGAGTGTAGGGTATAGATTGTAGGGTATAGAGTGTAGGGTGTAGGGATTAGAGTGTAGGGATTAGAGTGTAGGGATTAGAGTGTAGGGTGTAGAGTGTAGGGTGTAGAGTGTAGGGTATAGAGTGTAGGGTATAGAGTGTAGGGTATAGAGTGTATACTGTAGGGATTAGAGTGTAGGGATTAGAGTGTAGGGTATAGAGTGTAGGGTATAGAGTAAAGTGTAGAGTGTAGGGCTATAGAGTGTAGGGTATAGAGTGTAGAGTGTAGGGTATAGAGTGTAGGGTATAGAGTGTAGGGTATAGAGTGTAGGGTATAGAGTGTAGGGTATAGAGTGTAGGGTGTAAGGTATAGAGTGTAGGGTATAGAGTGCAGGTTGTAGAGTGTAGGGTATAGAGTGTAGGGTATAGAGAGTAGGGTATAAAGTGTAGAGTGTAGGGTATGGAGTATATAGTGTAGGGTATAGAGTGTAGGGTATAGAGTGTAGGGTATAGAGTGTAGAGTGTAGGGTATAGAGTGTATGCTATAGAGTGTAGGTTATAGAGTGTAGGGAATAGAGTGTAGAGTGTAAGGTATAGAGTGTAGAGTGTAGGGTATAGACTGTAGGGTGTAGAGTGTAGGGTATAGAGTGTAGGGTATAGAGTGTAGGGTATAGAGTGTAGGGTATAGAGTGTAGGGTATAGAGTGTAGAGTGTAGGGTATAGAGTGCAGGTTGTAGAGTGTAGGGTATAGAGTGTAGGTTATAAAGTGTAGAGTGTAGGGTATAGAGTGTATAGTGTAGGGTATAGAGTGTAGGGTATAGAGTGTAGGGTATAGAGTGTATAGTGTAGGGTATAGAGTGTATGCTATACAGTGTATGGTGTAGAGTGTATGGTGTAGAGTGTATGGTGTAGAGTGTATGGTATAGAGTGTAGGGTATAGAGTGTAGGGTATAGAGTGTATGTTATAGTGTGTAGGGTATAGAGTGTAGGGTATAGAGTTTAGAGTGTAGGGTATAGAGTGTAGGGTATAGAGTGTAGGGTATAGAGTGTAGGGTATAGAGTGTAGGGTACAGAGTGCAGGGTGTAGAGTGTAGGGTATAGAGTGTAGAGTGTAGGGTATAGAGTGTAGGGTATAGAGTGTAGGGTGTAGGGTATAGAGTGTAGGGTATAGAGTGTAGGGTATAGAGTGTAGGGTGTAGGGATTAGGGTGTAGGGATTAGAGTGTAGGGATTAGAGTGTAGGGATTAGAGTGTAGGGTGTAGAGTGTAGAGTGTAGGGTATAGAGTGTAGGGTACAGAGTGTAGGGTATAGAGTGTAGAGTGTAGAGATTAGAGTGTAGGGTATAGAGGTGTAGGGTATAGAGTGTAGGGTAAAGAGTGTAGAGTGTAGGGTACAGAGTGCAGGGTGTAGAGTGTAGGGTATAGAGTGTAGGGGGTAGAGTGTAAGGTATAGAGTGTAGGGTGTAGAGTGTAGGGTGTAGGGTATAGAGTGTAGGGTATAGAGTGTAGGGTATAGGGTGTAGGGTATAGAGTGTAGGGTTTAGGGATTAGAGTCGTAGGGATTAGAGTGTAGGGATTAGAGTGTAGGGTGTAGAGTGTAGGGTGTAGAGTGTAGGGTATAGAGTGTAGGGTATAGAGTGTAGGGTATAGAGTGTAGAGTGTAGGGATTAGAGTGTAGGGTATAGAGTGTAGAGTGTAGGGTTTAGAGTGTATGTTATAGAGTGTAGGGTATAGAGTTTAGAGTGTAGGGTAAGAGTGTAGGGTATAGAGTGTAGGGTATAGAGTGTAGGGTATAGAGTGTAGGGTAAAGAGTGTAGAGTGTAGGGTACAGAGTGCAGGGTGTAGAGTGTAGGATATAGAGTGTAGGGTGTAGAGTGTAGGGTGTAGAGTGTAGGGTATAGAGTGTAGAGTGTAGGGTGTAGGGTGTAGGGTATAGAGTGTAGGATATAGAGTGTAGGGTATAGAGTGTAGGGTATAGAGTGTAGGGTGTAGGGATTAGAGTGTAGGGATTATAGTGTAGGGATTAGAGTGTAGGGTGTAGAGTGTAGGGTGTAGAGTGTAGGGTATAGAGTGTAGGGTGTAGAGTGTAGGAGTGTAGGGATTAGAGTGTAGGGTATAGAGTGTAGGGTATAGAGTGTAGGGTATAGAGTGTAGGGTAAAGAGTGTAGAGTGTAGGGTACAGAGTGCAGGGTGTTGAGTGTAGGGTATAGAGTGTAGAGTGTAGGGTGTAGGGTGTAGAGTGTAGGGTATAGAGTGTAGGGTATAGAGTGTAGGGTATAGAGTGTAGGGTATAGAGTGTAGGGTATAGATTGTAGGGTATAGAGTGTAGGGTGTAGGGATTAGAGTGTAGGGATTAGAGTGTAGGGATAGAGTGTAGGGTGTAGAGTGTAGGGTGTAGAGTGTAGGGTATAGAGTGTAGGGTATAGAGTGTAGGGTATAGAGTGTAGACTGTAGGGATTAGAGTGTAGGGGATTAGAGTGTAGGGGTATAGAGTGTAGGGTATAGAGTGTAGGGTATAGATTGTAGGGTATAGAGTGTAGGGTGTAGGGATTAGAGTGTAGGGATTAGAGTGTAGGGATTAGAGTGTAGGGTGTAGAGTGTAGGGTGTAGAGTGTAGGGTATAGAGTAAAGTGTAGAGTGTAGGCTATAGAGTGTAGGGTATAGAGTGTAGAGTGTAGGGTATAGAGTGTAGGGTATAGAGTGTAGGGTATAGAGTGTAGGGTATAGAGTGAGGGTGTATGGTATAGAGTGTAGGGTATAGAGTGCAGGTTGTAGAGTGTAGGGTATAGAGTGTAGGGTATAGAGAGTAGGGTATAAAGTGTAGAGTGTAGGGTATGGAGTGTATAGTGTAGGGTATAGAGTGTAGGGTATGGAGTGTAGGGTATAGAGTGTAGAGTGTAGGGTATAGAGTGTATGCTATAGAGTGTAGGGTATAGAGTGTAGGGAATAGAGTGTAGAGTGTAAGGTATAGAGTGTAGAGTGTAGGGTATAGACTGTAGGGTGTAGAGTGTAGGGTATAGAGTGTAGGGTATAGAGTCTAGGGTATAGAGTGTAGGGTATAGAGTGTAGGGTATAGAGTGTAGAGTGTAGGGTATAGAGTGCAGGTTGTAGAGTGTAGGGTATAGAGTGTAGGGTATAAAGTGTAGAGTGTAGGGTATAGAGTGTATAGTGTAGGGTATAGAGTGTAGGGTATAGAGTGTAGGGTATAGAGTGTATAGTGTAGGGTATAGAGTGTATGCTATACAGTGTATGGTGTAGAGTGTATGGTGTAGAGTGTATGGTGTAGAGTGTATGGTGTAGAGTGTATGGTATAGAGTGTAGGGTATAGAGTGTAGGGTATAGAGTGTAGGGTAAAGAGTGTAGAGTGTAGGGTACAGAGTGCAGGGTGTAGAGTGTAGGGTATAGAGTGTAGGGTATAGAGTGTAGGGTGTAGAGTGTAGGGTATAGAGTGTAGAGTGTAGGGTGTAGGGTGTAGGGTATAGAGTGTAGGGTATAGAGTGTAGGGTATAGAGTGTAGGGTGTAGGGATTAGAGTGTAGGGATTAGAGTGTAGGGATTAGAGTGTTGGGTGTAGAGTGCAGGGTGTAGAGTGCAGGGTATAGAGTGTAGGGTATAGAGTGTAGGGTATAAAGTGTAGAGTGTAGGGTATAGAGTGTATAGTGTAGGGTATAGAGTGTAGGGTATAGAGTGTAGGGTATAGATTGTAGGGTATAAAGTGTAGGGTATAGGGTATAGAGTGTAGGGTGTAGAGTGTAGGGTGTAGAGTGTAGAGTGTAGGGTATAGAGTGTAGGGTATAGAGTGTAGAGTGTAGGGTATAGAGTGTAGGGTATAGAGTGTAGGGTATAGAGTGTAGAGTGTAGAGTGTATGGTATAGAGTGTAGGGTATAGAGTGTAGGGTATAGACTGTAGGGTATAGAGTGTGGCGTATAGAGTGTAGGGTATAGAGTGTAGAGTGTAGGGTATAGAGTGTAGGGTATAGAGTGTAGGGTATAGAGTGTAGAGTGTAGGGTATAGAATGTAGGGTATAGAGTGTAGGGTATAGAGTGTAGGGAATAGAGTGTAGAGTGTAAGGTATAGAGTGTAGAGTGTAGAGTATAGACTGTAGGGTGTAGGGAGTAGAGTGTAGGGTATAGAGTGTAGAGTGTAGGGTATAGAGTGCAGGGTATAGAGTGTAGGGTGTAGAGTGTAGGCTATAGAGTGTAGGGTATAGAGTGTAGAGTGTAGGGTATAGAGTGTAGGGTATAGAGTGTAGGGTATAGAGTGTAGGGTATAGAGTGTAGAGTGTAGAGTGTAGGCTATAGAGTGTAGGGTATAGAGTGTAGAGTGTAGGGTATAGAGTGTAGGGTGTAGAGTGTAGGGTATAGAGTGTAGGGTATAGACTGTAGGGTATAGAGTGTGGCGTATAGAGTGTAGGGTATAGAGTGTAGAGTGTAGGGTATATAGTGTAGGGTATAGAGTGTAGGGTATAGAGTGTAGAGTGTAGGGTATAGAATGTAGGGTATAGAGTGTAGGGTATAGAGTGTAGGGAATAGAGTGTAGAGTGTAAGGTATAGAGTGTAGAGTGTAGGGTATAGACTGTAGGGTGTAGGGAGTAGAGTGTAGGGTATAGAGTGTAGATTGTAGGGTATAGAGTGCAGGGTATAGAGTGTAGGGTGTAGAGTGTAGGCTATAGAGTGTAGGGTATAGAGTGTAGAGTGTAGGGTATAGAGTGTAGGGTGTAGAGTGTAGGGTATAGAGTGTAGGGTGTAGAGTGTAGAGTGTAGGCTATAGAGTGTAGGGTATAGAGTGTAGAGTGTACGGTATAGAGTGTAGGGTGTAGAGTGTAGGGTATAGAGTGTAGAGTGTAGAGTGTATGGTATAGAGTGTAGACTGTAGGGTATAGAGTGTGGCATATAGAGTGTAGGGTATAGAGTGTAGAGTGTAGGGTATAGAGTGTACGGTATAGAGTGTAGGGTATAGAGTGTAGAGTGTAAGGTGTAGAGTGTAGGGTATAGAGTGTAGGGTATATACTGTAGGGTATAGAGTGTAGGCTATAGAGTGTAGGGTGTAGGGTATAGAGTGTAGGGTATAGAGTGTAGGGTATAGAGTGTAGGGTGTAGGGATTAGAGTGTAGGGATTAGAGTGTAGGGATTAGAGAGTAGGGTGTAGAGTGTAGGGTGTAGAGTGTAGGGTATAGAGTGTAGGGTATAGAGTGTAGAGTGTAGGGATTAGAGTGTAAGGTATAGAGTGTAGAGTGTAGGGTATATAGTGTAGGGATTAGAGAGTTGGGTGTAGAGTGTAGGGTATAGAGTGTATGTTATAGAGTGTAGGGTATAGAGTGTATGTTATAGAGTGTAGGGTATAGAGTGTAGAGTGTAGGGTATAGAGTTTAGAGTGTAGGGTATAGAGTGTAGGGTATAGAGTGTAGGGTAAAGAGTGTAGAGTGTAGGGTATAGAATGTAGGGTATAGAGTGTAGGGTGTAGAGTGTAGGGTATAGAGTGCAGGTTGTAGAGTGTAGGGTATAGAGTGTAGAGTGTAGGGTATAGAGTGTATAGTGTAGGGTATAGAGTGTAGGGTATAGAGTGTAGGGTATAGAGTGTATCGTGTAGGGTATAGAGTGTATGCTATAGAGTGTATGGTGTAGAGTGTATGGTGTAGAGTGTATGGTGTAGAGTGTATGGTGTAGAGTGTATGGTATAGAGTGTAGGGTATAGAGTGTATGTTATAGAGTGTAGGGTATAGAGTGTAGGGTATAGAGTTTAGAGTGTAGGGTATAGAGTGTAGGATATAGAGTGTAGGGTATAGAGTGTAGGGTATAGATTGCAGGTTGTAGAGTGCAGGTTGTAGAGTGTAGGGTATAGAGTGTAGGGTATAGAGTGTAGGGTATAGAGTGTAGGGTATGGAGTGTATAGTGTAGGGTATAGAGTGTAGGGCATAGAGTGTATAGTGTAGGGTATATAGTGTATGCTATAGAGTGTATGGTGTAGAGTGTATGGTATAGAGTGTAGGGTGTAGAGTGTATGGTATAGAGTGTAGGGTGTAGAGTGTAGGGTATAGAGTGTAGGGTATAGAGTGTAGGGTATAGAGTGTAGGGTATAGAGTGTATGTTATAGAGTGTTAGGTATAGAGTGTAGAGTGTAGGGTATAGACTGTAGGGTGTAGAGTGTAGGGAGTAGAGTGTAGGGTATAGAGTGTAGGGTATAGAGTGTAGGGTATAGAGTGTAGGGTATAGAGTGTATGTTATAGAGTGTAGGGTATAGAGTGTAGAGTGTAGGTTATAGAGTGTATGTTATAGAGTGTAGGGTATAGAGTTTAGAGTGTAGGGTATAGAGTGTAGGGTATAGAGTGTAGGGTATAGAGTGTAGGGTATAGAGTGTAGGGTAAAGAGTGTAGAGTGTAGGGTACAGAGTGCAGGGTGTAGAGTGTACGGTATAGAGTGTAGGGTGTAGAGTGTAGGGTGTAGAGTGTAGGGTATAGAGTGTAGAGTGTAGGGTGTAGGGTGTAGGGTATAGAGTGTAGGGTATAGAGTGTAGGGTATAGAGTGTAGGGTATAGAGTGTAGGGTGTAGGGATTAGAGTGTAGGGATTAGAGTGTAGGGATTAGAGTGTAGGGTGTAGAGTGTAGGGTGTAGAGTGTAGGGTATAGAGTGTAGGGTATAGAGTGTAGGGTATAGAGTGTAGAGTGTAGGGATTAGAGTGTAGGGTATAGAGTGTAGGGTATAGAGTGTAGAGTATAGAGTGTAGGGTAAAGAGTCTAGAGTGTAGGTTACAGAGTGCAGGGTGTAGAGTGTAGGGTATAGAGTGTAGAGTGTAGGGTGTAGGGTGTAGAGTGTAGGGTATAGAGTGTAGGGTATAGAGTGTAGGGTATAGAGTGTAGGGTATAGATTGTAGGGTATAGAGTGTAGGGTGTAGGGATTAGAGTGTAGGGATTAGAGTGTAGGGATTAGAGTGTAGGGTGTAGAGTGTTGGGTGTAGAGTGTAGGGTATAGAGTGTAGGGTATAGAGTGTAGGGTATAGAGTGTAGACTGTAGGGATTAGAGTGTAGGGATTAGAGTGTAGGGTATAGAGTGTAGGGTATAGAGTAAAGTGTAGAGTGTAGGCTATAGAGTGTAGGGTATAGAGTGTAGAGTGTAGGGTATAGAGTGTAGGGTATAGAGTGTAGGGTATAGAGTGTAGGGTAAAGAGTGTAGAGTGTAGGGTACAGAGTGCAGGGTGTAGAGTGTAGGGTATAGAGTGTAGAGTGTAGGGTGTAGGGTGTAGAGTGTAGGGTATAGAGTGTAGGGTATAGAGTGTAGGGTATAGAGTGTAGGGTATAGAGTGTAGGGTATAGATTGTAGGGTATAGAGTGTAGGGTGTAGGGATTAGAGTGTAGGGATTAGAGTGTAGGGATTAGAGTGTAGGGTGTAGAGTGTAGGGTGTAGAGTGTAGGGTATAGAGTGTAGGGTATAGAGTGTAGGGTATAGAGTGTAGACTGTAGGGATTAGAGTGTAGGGATTAGAGTGTAGGGTATAGAGTGTAGGGTATAGAGTGTAGGGTATAGATTGTAGGGTATAGAGTGTAGGGTGTAGGGATTAGAGTGTAGGGATTAGAGTGTAGGGATTAGAGTGTAGGGTGTAGAGTGTAGGGTGTAGAGTGTAGGGTATAGAGTAAAGTGTAGAGTGTAGGCTATAGAGTGTAGGGTATAGAGTGTAGAGTGTAGGGTATAGAGTGTAGGGTATAGAGTGTAGGGTATAGAGTGTAGGGTATAGAGTGTAGGGTGTATGGTATAGAGTGTAGGGTATAGAGTGCAGGTTGTAGAGTGTAGGGTATAGAGTGTAGGGTATAGAGAGTAGGGTATAAAGTGTAGAGTGTAGGGTATGGAGTGTATAGTGTAGGGTATAGAGTGTAGGGTATGGAGTGTAGGGTATAGAGTGTAGAGTGTAGGGTATAGAGTGTATGCTATAGAGTGTAGGGTATAGAGTGTAGGGAATAGAGTGTAGAGTGTAAGGTATAGAGTGTAGAGTGTAGGGTATAGACTGTAGGGTGTAGAGTGTAGGGTATAGAGTGTAGGGTATAGAGTCTAGGGTATAGAGTGTAGGGTATAGAGTGTAGGGTATAGAGTGTAGAGTGTAGGGTATAGAGTGCAGGTTGTAGAGTGTAGGGTATAGAGTGTAGGGTATAAAGTGTAGAGTGTAGGGTATAGAGTGTATAGTGTAGGGTATAGAGTGTAGGGTATAGAGTGTAGGGTATAGAGTGTATAGTGTAGGGTATAGAGTGTATGCTATACAGTGTATGGTGTAGAGTGTATGGTGTAGAGTGTATGGTGTAGAGTGTATGGTGTAGAGTGTATGGTATAGAGTGTAGGGTATAGAGTGTAGGGTATAGAGTGTAGGGTAAAGAGTGTAGAGTGTAGGGTACAGAGTGCAGGGTGTAGAGTGTAGGGTATAGAGTGTAGGGTATAGAGTGTAGGGTGTAGAGTGTAGGGTATAGAGTGTAGAGTGTAGGGTGTAGGGTGTAGGGTATAGAGTGTAGGGTATAGAGTGTAGGGTATAGAGTGTAGGGTGTAGGGATTAGAGTGTAGGGATTAGAGTGTAGGGATTAGAGTGTTGGGTGTAGAGTGCAGGGTGTAGAGTGCAGGGTATAGAGTGTAGGGTATAGAGTGTAGGGTATAAAGTGTAGAGTGTAGGGTATAGAGTGTATAGTGTAGGGTATAGAGTGTAGGGTATAGAGTGTAGGGTATAGAGTGTAGGGTATAAAGTGTAGGGTATAGGGTATAGAGTGTAGGGTGTAGAGTGTAGGGTGTAGAGTGTAGAGTGTAGGGTATAGAGTGTAGGGTATAGAGTGTAGAGTGTAGGGTATAGAGTGTAGGGTATAGAGTGTAGGGTATAGAGTGTAGAGTGTAGAGTGTATGGTATAGAGTGTAGGGTATAGAGTGTAGGGTATAGACTGTAGGGTATAGAGTGTGGCGTATAGAGTGTAGGGTATAGAGTGTAGAGTGTAGGGTATAGAGTGTAGGGTATAGAGTGTAGGGTATAGAGTGTAGAGTGTAGGGTATAGAATGTAGGGTATAGAGTGTAGGGTATAGAGTGTAGGGAATAGAGTGTAGAGTGTAAGGTATAGAGTGTAGAGTGTAGAGTATAGACTGTAGGGTGTAGGGAGTAGAGTGTAGGGTATAGAATGTAGAGTGTAGGGTATAGAGTGCAGGGTATAGAGTGTAGGGTGTAGAGTGTAGGCTATAGAGTGTAGGGTATAGAGTGTAGAGTGTAGGGTATAGAGTGTAGGGTATAGAGTGTAGGGTATAGAGTGTAGGGTATAGAGTGTAGAGTGTAGAGTGTAGGCTATAGAGTGTAGGGTATAGAGTGTAGAGTGTAGGGTATAGAGTGTAGGGTGTAGAGTGTAGGGTATAGAGTGTAGGGTATAGACTGTAGGGTATAGAGTGTGGCGTATAGAGTGTAGGGTATAGAGTGTAGAGTGTAGGGTATATAGTGTAGGGTATAGAGTGTAGGGTATAGAGTGTAGAGTGTAGGGTATAGAATGTAGGGTATAGAGTGTAGGGTATAGAGTGTAGGGAATAGAGTGTAGAGTGTAAGGTATAGAGTGTAGAGTGTAGGGTATAGACTGTAGGGTGTAGGGAGTAGAGTGTAGGGTATAGAGTGTAGATTGTAGGGTATAGAGTGCAGGGTATAGAGTGTAGGGTGTAGAGTGTAGGCTATAGAGTGTAGGGTATAGAGTGTAGAGTGTAGGGTATAGAGTGTAGGGTGTAGAGTGTAGGGTATAGAGTGTAGGGTGTAGAGTGTAGAGTGTAGGCTATAGAGTGTAGGGTATAGAGTGTAGAGTGTACGGTATAGAGTGTAGGGTGTAGAGTGTAGGGTATAGAGTGTAGAGTGTAGAGTGTATGGTATAGAGTGTAGACTGTAGGGTATAGAGTGTGGCATATAGAGTGTAGGGTATAGAGTGTAGAGTGTAGGGTATAGAGTGTACGGTATAGAGTGTAGGGTATAGAGTGTAGAGTGTAAGGTGTAGAGTGTAGGGTATAGAGTGTAGGGTATATACTGTAGGGTATAGAGTGTAGGCTATAGAGTGTAGGGTGTAGGGTATAGAGTGTAGGGTATAGAGTGTAGGGTATAGAGTGTAGGGTGTAGGGATTAGAGTGTAGGGATTAGAGTGTAGGGATTAGAGAGTAGGGTGTAGAGTGTAGGGTGTAGAGTGTAGGGTATAGAGTGTAGGGTATAGAGTGTAGAGTGTAGGGATTAGAGTGTAAGGTATAGAGTGTAGAGTGTAGGGTATATAGTGTAGGGATTAGAGAGTTGGGTGTAGAGTGTAGGGTATAGAGTGTATGTTATAGAGTGTAGGGTATAGAGTGTATGTTATAGAGTGTAGGGTATAGAGTGTAGAGTGTAGGGTATAGACTGTAGGGTGTAGAGTGTAGGGTATAGAGTGTAGGGTATAGAGTCTAGGGTATAGAGTGTAGGGTATAGAGTGTAGGGTATAGAGTGTAGAGTGTAGGGTATAGAGTGCAGGTTGTAGAGTGTAGGGTATAGAGTGTAGGGTATAAAGTGTACAGTGTAGGGTATAGAGTGTATAGTGTAGGGTATAGAGTGTAGGGTATAGAGTGTAGGGTATAGAGTGTATAGTGTAGGGTATAGAGTGTATGCTATACAGTGTATGGTGTAGAGTGTATGGTGTAGAGTGTATGGTGTAGAGTGTATGGTGTAGAGTGTATGGTATAGAGTGTAGGGTATAGAGTGTAGGGTATAGAGTGTAGGGTAAAGAGTGTAGAGTGTAGGGTACAGAGTGCAGGGTGTAGAGTGTAGGGTATAGAGTGTAGGGTATAGAGTGTAGGGTGTAGAGTGTAGGGTATAGAGTGTAGAGTGTAGGGTGTAGGGTGTAGGGTATAGAGTGTAGGGTATAGAGTGTAGGGTATAGAGTGTAGGGTGTAGGGATTAGAGTGTAGGGATTAGAGTGTAGGGATTAGAGTGTTGGGTGTAGAGTGCAGGGTGTAGAGTGCAGGGTATAGAGTGTAGGGTATAGAGTGTAGGGTATAAAGTGTAGAGTGTAGGGTATAGAGTGTATAGTGTAGGGTATAGAGTGTAGGGTATAGAGTGTAGGGTATAGAGTGTAGGGTATAAAGTGTAGGGTATAGGGTATAGAGTGTAGGGTGTAGAGTGTAGGGTGTAGAGTGTAGAGTGTAGGGTATAGAGTGTAGGGTATAGAGTGTAGAGTGTAGGGTATAGAGTGTAGGGTATAGAGTGTAGGGTATAGAGTGTAGAGTGTAGAGTGTATGGTATAGAGTGTAGGGTATAGAGTGTAGGGTATAGACTGTAGGGTATAGAGTGTGGCGTATAGAGTGTAGGGTATAGAGTGTAGAGTGTAGGGTATAGAGTGTAGGGTATAGAGTGTAGGGTATAGAGTGTAGAGTGTAGGGTATAGAATGTAGGGTATAGAGTGTAGGGTATAGAGTGTAGGGAATAGAGTGTAGAGTGTAAGGTATAGAGTGTAGAGTGTAGAGTATAGACTGTAGGGTGTAGGGAGTAGAGTGTAGGGTATAGAGTGTAGAGTGTAGGGTATAGAGTGCAGGGTATAGAGTGTAGGGTGTAGAGTGTAGGCTATAGAGTGTAGGGTATAGAGTGTAGAGTGTAGGGTATAGAGTGTAGGGTATAGAGTGTAGGGTATAGAGTGTAGGGTATAGAGTGTAGAGTGTAGAGTGTAGGCTATAGAGTGTAGGGTATAGAGTGTAGAGTGTAGGGTATAGAGTGTAGGGTGTAGAGTGTAGGGTATAGAGTGTAGGGTATAGACTGTAGGGTATAGAGTGTGGCGTATAGAGTGTAGGGTATAGAGTGTAGAGTGTAGGGTATATAGTGTAGGGTATAGAGTGTAGGGTATAGAGTGTAGAGTGTAGGGTATAGAATGTAGGGTATAGAGTGTAGGGTATAGAATGTAGGGAATAGAGTGTAGAGTGTAAGGTATAGAGTGTAGAGTGTAGGGTATAGACTGTAGGGTGTAGGGAGTAGAGTGTAGGGTATAGAGTGTAGATTGTAGGGTATAGAGTGCAGGGTATAGAGTGTAGGGTGTAGAGTGTAGGCTATAGAGTGTAGGGTATAGAGTGTAGAGTGTAGGGTATAGAGTGTAGGGTGTAGAGTGTAGGGTATAGAGTGTAGGGTGTAGAGTGTAGAGTGTAGGCTATAGAGTGTAGGGTATAGAGTGTAGAGTGTACGGTATAGAGTGTAGGGTGTAGAGTGTAGGGTATAGAGTGTAGAGTGTAGAGTGTATGGTATAGAGTGTAGACTGTAGGGTATAGAGTGTGGCATATAGAGTGTAGGGTATAGAGTGTAGAGTGTAGGGTATAGAGTGTACGGTATAGAGTGTAGGGTATAGAGTGTAGAGTGTAAGGTGTAGAGTGTAGGGTATAGAGTGTAGGGTATATACTGTAGGGTATAGAGTGTAGGCTATAGAGTGTAGGGTGTAGGGTATAGAGTGTAGGGTATAGAGTGTAGGGTATAGAGTGTAGGGTGTAGGGATTAGAGTGTAGGGATTAGAGTGTAGGGATTAGAGAGTAGGGTGTAGAGTGTAGGGTGTAGAGTGTAGGGTATAGAGTGTAGGGTATAGAGTGTAGAGTGTAGGGATTAGAGTGTAAGGTATAGAGTGTAGAGTGTAGGGTATATAGTGTAGGGATTAGAGAGTTGGGTGTAGAGTGTAGGGTATAGAGTGTATGTTATAGAGTGTAGGGTATAGAGTGTATGTTATAGAGTGTAGGGTATAGAGTGTAGAGTGTAGGGTATAGAGTTTAGAGTGTAGGGTATAGAGTGTAGGGTATAGAGTGTAGGGTAAAGAGTGTAGAGTGTAGGGTATAGAATGTAGGGTATAGAGTGTAGGGTGTAGAGTGTAGGGTATAGAGTGCAGGTTGTAGAGTGTAGGGTATAGAGTGTAGAGTGTAGGGTATAGAGTGTATAGTGTAGGGTATAGAGTGTAGGGTATAGAGTGTAGGGTATAGAGTGTATCGTGTAGGGTATAGAGTGTATGCTATAGAGTGTATGGTGTAGAGTGTATGGTGTAGAGTGTATGGTGTAGAGTGTATGGTATAGAGTGTAGGGTATAGAGTGTATGTTATAGAGTGTAGGGTATAGAGTGTAGGGTATAGAGTTTAGAGTGTAGGGTATAGAGTGTAGGATATAGAGTGTAGGGTATAGAGTGTAGGGTATAGATTGCAGGTTGTAGAGTGCAGTTTGTAGAGTGTAGGGTATAGAGTGTAGGGTATAGAGTGTAGGGTATAGAGTGTAGGGTATGGAGTGTATAGTGTAGGGTATAGAGTGTAGGGCATAGAGTGTATAGTGTAGGGTATATAGTGTATGCTATAGAGTGTATGGTGTAGAGTGTATGGTATAGAGTGTAGGGTGTAGAGTGTATGGTATAGAGTGTAGGGTGTAGAGTGTAGGGTATAGAGTGTAGGGTATAGAGTGTAGGGTATAGAGTGTAGGGTATAGAGTGTATGTTATAGAGTGTAAGGTATAGAGTGTAGAGTGTAGGGTATAGACTGTAGGGTGTAGAGTGTAGGGAGTAGAGTGTAGGGTATAGAGTGTAGGGTATAGAGTGTAGGGTATAGAGTGTAGGGTATAGAGTGTATGTTATAGAGTGTAGGGTATAGAGTGTAGAGTGTAGGTTATAGAGTGTATGTTATAGAGTGTAGGGTATAGAGTTTAGAGTGTAGGGTATAGAGTGTAGGGTATAGAGTGTAGGGTATAGAGTGTAGGGTATAGAGTGTAGGGTAAAGAGTGTAGAGTGTAGGGTACAGAGTGCAGGGTGTAGAGTGTACGGTATAGAGTGTAGGGTGTAGAGTGTAGGGTGTAGAGTGTAGGGTATAGAGTGTAGAGTGTAGGGTGTAGGGTGTAGGGTATAGAGTGTAGGGTATAGAGTGTAGGGTATAGAGTGTAGGGTATAGAGTGTAGGGTGTAGGGATTAGAGTGTAGGGATTAGAGTGTAGGGATTAGAGTGTAGGGTGTAGAGTGTAGGGTGTAGAGTGTAGGGTATAGAGTGTAGGGTATAGAGTGTAGGGTATAGAGTGTAGAGTGTAGGGATTAGAGTGTAGGGTATAGAGTGTAGGGTATAGAGTGTAGAGTATAGAGTGTAGGGTAAAGAGTCTAGAGTGTAGGTTACAGAGTGCAGGGTGTAGAGTGTAGGGTATAGAGTGTAGAGTGTAGGGTGTAGGGTGTAGAGTGTAGGGTATAGAGTGTAGGGTATAGAGTGTAGGGTATAGAGTGTAGGGTATAGATTGTAGGGTATAGAGTGTAGGGTGTAGGGATTAGAGTGTAGGGATTAGAGTGTAGGGATTAGAGTGTAGGGTGTAGAGTGTTGGGTGTAGAGTGTAGGGTATAGAGTGTAGGGTATAGAGTGTAGGGTATAGAGTGTAGACTGTAGGGATTAGAGTGTAGGGATTAGAGTGTAGGGTATAGAGTGTAGGGTATAGAGTAAAGTGTAGAGTGTAGGCTATAGAGTGTAGGGTATAGAGTGTAGAGTGTAGGGTATAGAGTGTAGGGTGTAGAGTGTAGGGTATAGAGTGTAGGGTATAGAGTGTAGGGTAAAGAGTGTAGAGTGTAGGGTACAGAGTGCAGGGTGTAGAGTGTAGGGTATAGAGTGTAGAGTGTAGGGTGTAGGGTGTAGAGTGTAGGGTATAGAGTGTAGGGTATAGAGTGTAGGGTATAGAGTGTAGGGTATAGAGTGTAGGGTATAGATTGTAGGGTATAGAGTGTAGGGTGTAGGGATTAGAGTGTAGGGATTAGAGTGTAGGGATTAGAGTGTAGGGTGTAGAGTGTAGGGTGTAGAGTGTAGGGTATAGAGTGTAGGGTATAGAGTGTAGGGTATAGAGTGTAGACTGTAGGGATTAGAGTGTAGGGATTAGAGTGTAGGGTATAGAGTGTAGGGTATAGAGTGTAGGGTATAGATTGTAGGGTATAGAGTGTAGGGTGTAGGGATTAGAGTGTAGGGATTAGAGTGTAGGGATTAGAGTGTAGGGTGTAGAGTGTAGGGTGTAGAGTGTAGGGTATAGAGTAAAGTGTAGAGTGTAGGCTATAGAGTGTAGGGTATAGAGTGTAGAGTGTAGGGTATAGAGTGTAGGGTATAGAGTGTAGGGTATAGAGTGTAGGGTATAGAGTGTAGGGTGTATGGTATAGAGTGTAGGGTATAGAGTGCAGGTTGTAGAGTGTAGGGTATAGAGTGTAGGGTATAGAGAGTAGGGTATAAAGTGTAGAGTGTAGGGTATGGAGTGTATAGTGTAGGGTATAGAGTGTAGGGTATGGAGTGTAGGGTATAGAGTGTAGAGTGTAGGGTATAGAGTGTATGCTATAGAGTGTAGGGTATAGAGTGTAGGGAATAGAGTGTAGAGTGTAAGGTATAGAGTGTAGAGTGTAGGGTATAGACTGTAGGGTGTAGAGTGTAGGGTATAGAGTGTAGGGTATAGAGTCTAGGGTATAGAGTGTAGGGTATAGAGTGTAGGGTATAGAGTGTAGAGTGTAGGGTATAGAGTGCAGGTTGTAGAGTGTAGGGTATAGAGTGTAGGGTATAAAGTGTAGAGTGTAGGGTATAGAGTGTATAGTGTAGGGTATAGAGTGTAGGGTATAGAGTGTAGGGTATAGAGTGTATAGTGTAGGGTATAGAGTGTATGCTATACAGTGTATGGTGTAGAGTGTATGGTGTAGAGTGTATGGTGTAGAGTGTATGGTGTAGAGTGTATGGTATAGAGTGTAGGGTATAGAGTGTAGGGTATAGAGTGTAGGGTAAAGAGTGTAGAGTGTAGGGTACAGAGTGCAGGGTGTAGAGTGTAGGGTATAGAGTGTAGGGTATAGAGTGTAGGGTGTAGAGTGTAGGGTATAGAGTGTAGAGTGTAGGGTGTAGGGTGTAGGGTATAGAGTGTAGGGTATAGAGTGTAGGGTATAGAGTGTAGGGTGTAGGGATTAGAGTGTAGGGATTAGAGTGTAGGGATTAGAGTGTTGGGTGTAGAGTGCAGGGTGTAGAGTGCAGGGTATAGAGTGTAGGGTATAGAGTGTAGGGTATAAAGTGTAGAGTGTAGGGTATAGAGTGTATAGTGTAGGGTATAGAGTGTAGGGTATAGAGTGTAGGGTATAGAGTGTAGGGTATAAAGTGTAGGGTATAGGGTATAGAGTGTAGGGTGTAGAGTGTAGGGTGTAGAGTGTAGAGTGTAGGGTATAGAGTGTAGGGTATAGAGTGTAGAGTGTAGGGTATAGAGTGTAGGGTATAGAGTGTAGGGTATAGAGTGTAGAGTGTAGAGTGTATGGTATAGAGTGTAGGGTATAGAGTGTAGGGTATAGACTGTAGGGTATAGAGTGTGGCGTATAGAGTGTAGGGTATAGAGTGTAGAGTGTAGGGTATAGAGTGTAGGGTATAGAGTGTAGGGTATAGAGTGTAGAGTGTAGGGTATAGAATGTAGGGTATAGAGTGTAGGGTATAGAGTGTAGGGAATAGAGTGTAGAGTGTAAGGTATAGAGTGTAGAGTGTAGAGTATAGACTGTAGGGTGTAGGGAGTAGAGTGTAGGGTATAGAGTGTAGAGTGTAGGGTATAGAGTGCAGGGTATAGAGTGTAGGGTGTAGAGTGTAGGCTATAGAGTGTAGGGTATAGAGTGTAGAGTGTAGGGTATAGAGTGTAGGGTATAGAGTGTAGGGTATAGAGTGTAGGGTATAGAGTGTAGAGTGTAGAGTGTAGGCTATAGAGTGTAGGGTATAGAGTGTAGAGTGTAGGGTATAGAGTGTAGGGTGTAGAGTGTAGGGTATAGAGTGTAGGGTATAGACTGTAGGGTATAGAGTGTGGCGTATAGAGTGTAGGGTATAGAGTGTAGAGTGTAGGGTATATAGTGTAGGGTATAGAGTGTAGGGTATAGAGTGTAGAGTGTAGGGTATAGAATGTAGGGTATAGAGTGTAGGGTATAGAGTGTAGGGAATAGAGTGTAGAGTGTAAGGTATAGAGTGTAGAGTGTAGGGTATAGACTGCAGGGTGTAGGGAGTAGAGTGTAGGGTATAGAGTGTAGATTGTAGGGTATAGAGTGCAGGGTATAGAGTGTAGGGTGTAGAGTGTAGGCTATAGAGTGTAGGGTATAGAGTGTAGAGTGTAGGGTATAGAGTGTAGGGTGTAGAGTGTAGGGTATAGAGTGTAGGGTGTAGAGTGTAGAGTGTAGGCTATAGAGTGTAGGGTATAGAGTGTAGAGTGTACGGTATAGAGTGTAGGGTGTAGAGTGTAGGGTATAGAGTGTAGAGTGTAGAGTGTATGGTATAGAGTGTAGACTGTAGGGTATAGAGTGTGGCATATAGAGTGTAGGGTATAGAGTGTAGAGTGTAGGGTATAGAGTGTACGGTATAGAGTGTAGGGTATAGAGTGTAGAGTGTAAGGTGTAAAGTGTAGGGTATAGAGTGTAGGGTATATACTGTAGGGTATAGAGTGTAGGCTATAGAGTGTAGGGTGTAGGGTATAGAGTGTAGGGTATAGAGTGTAGGGTATAGAGTGTAGGGTGTAGGGATTAGAGTGTAGGGATTAGAGTGTAGGGATTAGAGAGTAGGGTGTAGAGTGTAGGGTGTAGAGTGTAGGGTATAGAGTGTAGGGTATAGAGTGTAGAGTGTAGGGATTAGAGTGTAAGGTATAGAGTGTAGAGTGTAGGGTATATAGTGTAGGGATTAGAGAGTTGGGTGTAGAGTGTAGGGTATAGAGTGTATGTTATAGAGTGTAGGGTATAGAGTGTATGTTATAGAGTGTAGGGTATAGAGTGTAGAGTGTAGGGTATAGAGTTTAGAGTGTAGGGTATAGAGTGTAGGGTATAGAGTGTAGGGTAAAGAGTGTAGAGTGTAGGGTATAGAATGTACGGTATAGAGTGTAGGGTGTAGAGTGTAGGGTATAGAGTGCAGGTTGTAGAGTGTAGGGTATAGAGTGTAGAGTGTAGGGTATAGAGTGTATAGTGTAGGGTATAGAGTGTAGGGTATAGAGTGTAGGGTATAGAGTGTATCGTGTAGGGTATAGAGTGTATGCTATAGGGTGTATGGTGTAGAGTGTATGGTGTAGAGTGTATGGTGTAGAGTGTATGGTGTAGAGTGTATGGTATAGAGTGTAGGGTATAGAGTGTATGTTATAGAGTGTAGGGTATAGAGTGTAGGGTATAGAGTTTAGAGTGTAGGGTATAGAGTGTAGGATATAGAGTGTAGGGTATAGAGTGTAGGGTATAGATTGCAGGTTGTAGAGTGCAGGTTGTAGAGTGTAGGGTATAGAGTGTAGGGTATAGAGTGTAGGGTATAGAGTGTAGGGTATGGAGTGTATAGTGTAGGGTATAGAGTGTAGGGCATAGAGTGTATAGTGTAGGGTATATAGTGTATGCTATAGAGTGTATGGTGTAGAGTGTATGGTATAGAGTGTAGGGTGTAGAGTGTATGGTATAGAGTGTAGGGTGTAGAGTGTAGGGTATAGAGTGTAGGGTATAGAGTGTAGGGTATAGAGTGTAGGGTATAGAGTGTATGTTATAGAGTGTAAGGTATAGAGTGTAGAGTGTAGGGTATAGACTGTAGGGTGTAGAGTGTAGGGAGTAGAGTGTAGGGTATAGAGTGTAGGGTATAGAGTGTAGGGTATAGAGTGTAGGGTATAGAGTGTATGTTATAGAGTGTAGGGTATAGAGTGTAGAGTGTAGGTTATAGAGTGTATGTTATAGAGTGTAGGGTATAGAGTTTAGAGTGTAGGGTATAGAGTGTAGGGTATAGAGTGTAGGGTATAGAGTGTAGGGTATAGAGTGTAGGGTAAAGAGTGTAGAGTGTAGGGTACAGAGTGCAGGGTGTAGAGTGTACGGTATAGAGTGTAGGGTGTAGAGTGTAGGGTGTAGAGTGTAGGGTATAGAGTGTAGAGTGTAGGGTGTAGGGTGTAGGGTATAGAGTGTAGGGTATAGAGTGTAGGGTATAGAGTGTAGGGTATAGAGTGTAGGGTGTAGGGATTAGAGTGTAGGGATTAGAGTGTAGGGATTAGAGTGTAGGGTGTAGAGTGTAGGGTGTAGAGTGTAGGGTATAGAGTGTAGGGTATAGAGTGTAGGGTATAGAGTGTAGAGTGTAGGGATTAGAGTGTAGGGTATAGAGTGTAGGGTATAGAGTGTAGAGTATAGAGTGTAGGGTAAAGAGTCTAGAGTGTAGGTTACAGAGTGCAGGGTGTAGAGTGTAGGGTATAGAGTGTAGAGTGTAGGGTGTAGGGTGTAGAGTGTAGGGTATAGAGTGTAGGGTATAGAGTGTAGGGTATAGAGTGTAGGGTATAGATTGTAGGGTATAGAGTGTAGGGTGTAGGGATTAGAGTGTAGGGATTAGAGTGTAGGGATTAGAGTGTAGGGTGTAGAGTGTTGGGTGTAGAGTGTAGGGTATAGAGTGTAGGGTATAGAGTGTAGGGTATAGAGTGTAGACTGTAGGGATTAGAGTGTAGGGATTAGAGTGTAGGGTATAGAGTGTAGGGTATAGAGTAAAGTGTAGAGTGTAGGCTATAGAGTGTAGGGTATAGAGTGTAGAGTGTAGGGTATAGAGTGTAGGGTATAGAGTGTAGGGTATAGAGTGTAGGGTATAGAGTGTAGGGTATAGAGTGTAGAGTGTAGGGTATAGAGTGTATGTTATAGAGTGTAAGGTATAGAGTGTAGAGTGTAGGGTATAGACTGTAGGGTGTAGAGTGTAGGGAGTAGAGTGTAGGGTATAGAGTGTAGGGTATAGAGTGTAGGTTATAGAGTGTAGGGTATAGAGTGTATGTTATAGAGTGTAGGGTATAGAGTGTAGAGTGTAGGGTTTAGAGTGTATGTTATAGAGTGTAGGGTATAGAGTTTAGAGTGTAGGGTAAAGAGTGTAGGGTATAGAGTGTAGGGTATAGAGTGTAGGGTATAGAGTGTAGGGTAAAGAGTGTAGAGTGTAGGGTACAGAGTGCAGGGTGTAGAGTGTAGGATATAGAGTGTAGGGTGTAGAGTGTAGGGTGTAGAGTGTAGGGTATAGAGTGTAGAGTGTAGGGTGTAGGGTGTAGGGTATAGAGTGTAGGATATAGAGTGTAGGGTATAGAGTGTAGGGTATAGAGTGTAGGGTGTAGGGATTAGAGTGTAGGGATTATAGTGTAGGGATTAGAGTGTAGGGTGTAGAGTGTAGGGTGTAGAGTGTAGGGTATAGAGTGTAGGGTGTAGAGTGTAGAGTGTAGGGATTAGAGTGTAGGGTATAGAGTGTAGGGTATAGAGTGTAGCGTATAGAGTGTAGGGTAAAGAGTGTAGAGTGTAGGGTACAGAGTGCAGGGTGTAGAGTGTAGGGTGTAGAGTGTAGGGTGTAGGGTGTAGAGTGTAGGGTATAGAGTGTAGGGTATAGAGTGTAGGGTATAGAGTGTAGGGTGTAGGGATTAGAGTGTAGGGATTAGAGTGTAGGGATTAGAGAGTAGGGTGTAGAGTGTAGGGTGTAGAGTGTAGGGTATAGAGTGTAGGGTATAGAGTGTAGAGTGTAGGGATTAGAGTGTAAGGTATAGAGTGTAGAGTGTAGGGTATATAGTGTAGGGATTAGAGAGTTGGGTGTAGAGTGTAGGGTATAGAGTGTATGTTATAGAGTGTAGGGTATAGAGTGTATGTTATAGAGTGTAGGGTATAGAGTGTAGAGTGTAGGGTATAGAGTTTAGAGTGTAGGGTATAGAGTGTAGGGTATAGAGTGTAGGGTAAAGAGTGTAGAGTGTAGGGTATAGAATGTAGGGTATAGAGTGTAGGGTGTAGAGTGTAGGGTATAGAGTGCAGGTTGTAGAGTGTAGGGTATAGAGTGTAGAGTGTAGGGTATAGAGTGTATAGTGTAGGGTATAGAGTGTAGGGTATAGAGTGTAGGGTATAGAGTGTATCGTGTAGGGTATAGAGTGTATGCTATAGAGTGTATGGTGTAGAGTGTATGGTGTAGAGTGTATGGTGTAGAGTGTATGGTGTAGAGTGTATGGTATAGAGTGTAGGGTATAGAGTGTATGTTATAGAGTGTAGGGTATAGAGTGTAGGGTATAGAGTTTAGAGTGTAGGGTATAGAGTGTAGGATATAGAGTGTAGGGTATAGAGTGTAGGGTATAGATTGCAGGTTGTAGAGTGCAGGTTGTAGAGTGTAGGGTATAGAGTGTAGGGTATAGAGTGTAGGGTATAGAGTGTAGGGTATGGAGTGTATAGTGTAGGGTATAGAGTGTAGGGCATAGAGTGTATAGTGTAGGGTATATAGTGTATGCTATAGAGTGTATGGTGTAGAGTGTATGGTATAGAGTGTAGGGTGTAGAGTGTATGGTATAGAGTGTAGGGTGTAGAGTGTAGGGTATAGAGTGTAGGGTATAGAGTGTAGGGTATAGAGTGTAGGGTATAGAGTGTATGTTATAGAGTGTAAGGTATAGAGTGTAGAGTGTAGGGTATAGACTGTAGGGTGTAGAGTGTAGGGAGTAGAGTGTAGGGTATAGAGTGTAGGGTATAGAGTGTAGGGTATAGAGTGTAGGGTATAGAGTGTATGTTATAGAGTGTAGGGTATAGAGTGTAGAGTGTAGGTTATAGAGTGTATGTTATAGAGTGTAGGGTATAGAGTTTAGAGTGTAGGGTATAGAGTGTAGGGTATAGAGTGTAGGGTATAGAGTGTAGGGTATAGACTGTAGGGTAAAGAGTGTAGAGTGTAGGGTACAGAGTGCAGGGTGTAGAGTGTACGGTATAGAGTGTAGGGTGTAGAGTGTAGGGTGTAGAGTGTAGGGTATAGAGTGTAGAGTGTAGGGTGTAGGGTGTAGGGTATAGAGTGTAGGGTATAGAGTGTAGGGTATAGAGTGTAGGGTATAGAGTGTAGGGTGTAGGGATTAGAGTGTAGGGATTAGAGTGTAGGGTGTAGAGTGTAGGGTGTAGAGTGTAGGGTATAGAGTGTAGGGTATAGAGTGTAGGGTATAGAGTGTAGAGTGTAGGGATTAGAGTGTAGGGTATAGAGTGTAGGGTATAGAGTGTAGAGTATAGAGTGTAGGGTAAAGAGTCTAGAGTGTAGGTTACAGAGTGCAGGGTGTAGAGTGTAGGGTATAGAGTGTAGAGTGTAGGGTGTAGGGTGTAGAGTGTAGGGTATAGAGTGTAGGGTATAGAGTGTAGGGTATAGAGTGTAGGGTATATATTGTAGGGTATAGAGTGTAGGGTGTAGGGATTAGAGTGTAGGGATTAGAGTGTAGGGATTAGAGTGTAGGGTGTAGAGTGTTGGGTGTAGAGTGTAGGGTATAGAGTGTAGGGTATAGAGTGTAGGGTATAGAGTGTAGACTGTAGGGATTAGAGTGTAGGGATTAGAGTGTAGGGTATAGAGTGTAGGGTATAGAGTAAAGTGTAGAGTGTAGGCTATAGAGTGTAGGGTATAGAGTGTAGAGTGTAGGGTATAGAGTGTAGGGTATAGAGTGTAGGGTATAGAGTGTAGGGTATAGAGTGTAGGGTATAGAGTGTAGGGTGTAGGGTATAGAGTGTATGTTATAGAGTGTAAGGTATAGAGTGTAGAGTGTAGGGTATAGACTGTAGGGTGTAGAGTGTAGGGAGTAGAGTGTAGGGTATAGAGTGTAGGGTATAGAGTGTAGGTTATAGAGTGTAGGGTATAGAGTGTATGTTATAGAGTGTAGGGTATAGAGTGTAGAGTGTAGGGTTTAGAGTGTATGTTATAGAGTGTAGGGTATAGAGTTTAGAGTGTAGGGTAAAGAGTGTAGGGTATAGAGTGTAGGGTATAGAGTGTAGGGTATAGAGTGTAGGGTAAAGAGTGTAGAGTGTAGGGTACAGAGTGCAGGGTGTAGAGTGTAGGATATAGAGTGTAGGGTGTAGAGTGTAGGGTGTAGAGTGTAGGGTATAGAGTGGAGAGTGTAGGGTGTAGGGTGTAGGGTATAGAGTGTAGGATATAGAGTGTAGGGTATAGAGTGTAGGGTATAGAGTGTAGGGTGTAGGGATTAGAGTGTAGGGATTAGAGTGTAGGGATTAGAGTGTAGGGTGTAGAGTGTAGGGTGTAGAGTGTAGGGTATAGAGTGTAGGGTGTAGAGTGTAGAGTGTAGGGATTAGAGTGTAGGGTATAGAGTGTAGGGTATAGAGTGTAGGGTATAGAGTGTAGGGTAAAGAGTGTAGAGTGTAGGGTACAGAGTGCAGGGTGTAGAGTGTAGGGTATAGAGTGTAGAGTGTAGGGTGTAGGGTGTAGAGTGTAGGGTATAGAGTGTAGGGTATAGAGTGTAGGGTATAGAGTGTAGGGTATAGAGTGTAGGGTATAGATTGTAGGGTATAGAGTGTAGGGTGTAGGGATTAGAGTGTAGGGATTAGAGTGTAGGGATTAGAGTGTAGGGTGTAGAGTGTAGGGTGTAGAGTGTAGGGTATAGAGTGTAGGGTATAGAGTGTAGGGTATAGAGTGTAGACTGTAGGGATTAGAGTGTAGGGATTAGAGTGTAGGGTATAGAGTGTAGGGTATAGAGTGTAGGGTATAGATTGTAGGGTATAGAGTGTAGGGTGTAGGGATTAGAGTGTAGGGATTAGAGTGTAGGGATTAGAGTGTAGGGTGTAGAGTGTAGGGTGTAGAGTGTAGGGTATAGAGTAAAGTGTAGAGTGTAGGCTATAGAGTGTAGGGTATAGAGTGTAGAGTGTAGGGTATAGAGTGTAGGGTATAGAGTGTAGGGTATAGAGTGTAGGGTATAGAGTGTAGGGTGTATGGTATAGAGTGTAGGGTATAGAGTGCAGGTTGTAGAGTGTAGGGTATAGAGTGTAGGGTATAGAGAGTAGGGTATAAAGTGTAGAGTGTAGGGTATGGAGTGTATAGTGTAGGGTATAGAGTGTAGGGTATGGAGTGTAGGGTATAGAGTGTAGAGTGTAGGGTATAGAGTGTATGCTATAGAGTGTAGGGTATAGAGTGTAGGGAATAGAGTGTAGAGTGTAAGGTATAGAGTGTAGAGTGTAGGGTATAGACTGTAGGGTGTAGAGTGTAGGGTATAGAGTGTAGGGTATAGAGTCTAGGGTATAGAGTGTAGGGTATAGAGTGTAGGGTATAGAGTGTAGAGTGTAGGGTATAGAGTGCAGGTTGTAGAGTGTAGGGTATAGAGTGTAGGGTATAAAGTGTAGAGTGTAGGGTATAGAGTGTATAGTGTAGGGTATAGAGTGTAGGGTATAGAGTGTAGGGTATAGAGTGTATAGTGTAGGGTATAGAGTGTATGCTATACAGTGTATGGTGTAGAGTGTATGGTGTAGAGTGTATGGTGTAGAGTGTATGGTGTAGAGTGTATGGTATAGAGTGTAGGGTATAGAGTGTAGGGTATAGAGTGTAGGGTAAAGAGTGTAGAGTGTAGGGTACAGAGTGCAGGGTGTAGAGTGTAGGGTATAGAGTGTAGGGTATAGAGTGTAGGGTGTAGAGTGTAGGGTATAGAGTGTAGAGTGTAGGGTGTAGGGTGTAGGGTATAGAGTGTAGGGTATAGAGTGTAGGGTATAGAGTGTAGGGTGTAGGGATTAGAGTGTAGGGATTAGAGTGTAGGGATTAGAGTGTAGGGTGTAGAGTGTAGGGTGTAGAGTGTAGGGTATAGAGTGTAGGGTATAGAGTGTAGGGTATAGAGTGTAGAGTGTAGGGATTAGAGTGTAGGGTATAGAGTGTAGGGTATAGAGTGTAGAGTATAGAGTGTAGGGTAAAGAGTGTAGAGTGTAGGGTACAGAGTGCAGGGTGTAGAGTGTAGGGTATATAGTGTAGAGTGTAGGGTGTAGGGTGTAGAGTGTAGGGTATAGAGTGTAGGGTATAGAGTGTAGGGTATAGAGTGTAGGGTATAGATTGTAGGGTATAGAGTGTAGGGTGTAGGGATTAGAGTGTAGGGATTAGAGTGTAGGGATTAGAGTGTAGGGTGTAGAGTGTTGGGTGTAGAGTGTAGGGTATAGAGTGTAGGGTATAGAGTGTAGGGTATAGAGTGTAGACTGTAGGGATTAGAGTGTAGGGATTAGAGTGTAGGGTATAGAGTGTAGGGTATAGAGTAAAGTGTAGAGTGTAGGCTATAGAGTGTAGGGTATAGAGTGTAGAGTGTAGGGTATAGAGTGTAGGGTATAGAGTGTAGGGTATAGAGTGTAGGGTATAGAGTGTAGGGTATAGAGTGTAGGGTGTAGGGTATAGAGTGTATGTTATAGAGTGTAAGGTATAGAGTGTAGAGTGTAGGGTATAGACTGTAGGGTGTAGAGTGTAGGGAGTAGAGTGTAGGGTATAGAGTGTAGGGTATAGAGTGTAGGGTATAGAGTGTAGGGTATAGAGTGTATGTTATAGAGTGTAGGGTATAGAGTGTAGAGTGTAGGGTATAGAGTGTATGTTATAGAGTGTAGGGTATAGAGTTTAGAGTGTAGGGTAAAGAGTGTAGGGTATAGAGTGTAGGGTTTAGAGTGTAGGGTATAGAGTGTAGGGTAAAGAGTGTAGAGTGTAGGGTACAGAGTGCAGGGTGTAGAGTGTAGGGTATAGAGTGTAGGGTGTAGAGTGTAGGGTGTAGAGTGTAGGGTATAGAGTGTAGAGTGTAGGGTGTAGGGTGTAGGGTATAGAGTGTAGGGTATAGAGTGTAGGGTATAGAGTGTAGGGTATAGAGTGTAGGGTGTAGGGATTAGAGTGTAGGGATTATAGTGTAGGGATTAGAGTGTAGGGTGTAGAGTGTAGGGTGTAGAGTGTAGGGTATAGAGTGTAGGGTGTAGAGTGTAGAGTGTAGGGATTATAGTGTAGGGTATAGAGTGTAGGGTATAGAGTGTAGGGTAAAGAGTGTAGAGTGTAGGGTACAGAGTGCAGGGTGTAGAGTGTAGGGTATAGAGTGTAGAGTGTAGGGTATAGAGTGTATAGTGTAGGGTATAGAGTGTAGGGTATAGAGTGTAGGGTATAGAGTGTATCGTGTAGGGTATAGAGTGTATGCTATAGAGTGTATGGTGTAGAGTGTATGGTGTAGAGTGTATGGTGTAGAGTGTATGGTGTAGAGTGTATGGTACAGAGTGTAGGGTATAGAGTGTATGTTATAGAGTGTAGGGTATAGAGTGTAGGGTATAGAGTTTAGAGTGTAGGGTATAGAGTGTAGGATATAGAGTGTAGGGTATAGAGTGTAGGGTATAGATTGCAGGTTGTAGAGTGCAGGTTGTAGAGTGTAGGGTATAGAGTGTAGGGTATAGAGTGTAGGGTATAGAGTGTAGGGTATGGAGTGTATAGTGTAGGGTATAGAGTGTAGGGCATAGAGTGTATAGTGTAGGGTATATAGTGTATGCTATAGAGTGTATGGTGTAGAGTGTATGGTATAGAGTGTAGGGTGTAGAGTGTATGGTATAGAGTGTAGGGTGTAGAGTGTAGGGTATAGAGTGTAGGGTATAGAGTGTAGGGTATAGAGTGTAGGGTATAGAGTGTATGTTATAGAGTGTAAGGTATAGAGTGTAGAGTGTAGGGTATAGACTGTAGGGTGTAGAGTGTAGGGAGTAGAGTGTAGGGTATAGAGTGTAGGGTATAGAGTGTAGGGTATAGAGTGTAGGGTATAGAGTGTATGTTATAGAGTGTAGGGTATAGAGTGTAGAGTGTAGGTTATAGAGTGTATGTTATAGAGTGTAGGGTATAGAGTTTAGAGTGTAGGGTATAGAGTGTAGGGTATAGAGTGTAGGGTATAGAGTGTAGGGTATAGAGTGTAGGGTAAAGAGTGTAGAGTGTAGGGTACAGAGTGCAGGGTGTAGAGTGTACGGTATAGAGTGTAGGGTGTAGAGTGTAGGGTGTAGAGTGTAGGGTATAGAGTGTAGAGTGTAGGGTGTAGGGTGTAGGGTATAGAGTGTAGGGTATAGAGTGTAGGGTATAGAGTGTAGGGTATAGAGTGTAGGGTGTAGGGATTAGAGTGTAGGGATTAGAGTGTAGGGATTAGAGTGTAGGGTGTAGAGTGTAGGGTGTAGAGTGTAGGGTATAGAGTGTAGGGTATAGAGTGTAGGGTATAGAGTGTAGAGTGTAGGGATTAGAGTGTAGGGTATAGAGTGTAGGGTATAGAGTGTAGAGTATAGAGTGTAGGGTAAAGAGTCTAGAGTGTAGGTTACAGAGTGCAGGGTGTAGAGTGTAGGGTATAGAGTGTAGAGTGTAGGGTGTAGGGTGTAGAGTGTAGGGTATAGAGTGTAGGGTATAGAGTGTAGGGTATAGAGTGTAGGGTATAGATTGTAGGGTATAGAGTGTAGGGTGTAGGGATTAGAGTGTAGGGATTAGAGTGTAGGGATTAGAGTGTAGGGTGTAGAGTGTAGGGTGTAGAGTGTAGGGTATAGAGTGTAGGGTATAGAGTGTAGGGTATAGAGTGTAGACTGTAGGGATTAGAGTGTAGGGATTAGAGTGTAGGGTATAGAGTGTAGGGTATAGAGTGTAGGGTATAGATTGTAGGGTATAGAGTGTAGGGTGTAGGGATTAGAGTGTAGGGATTAGAGTGTAGGGATTAGAGTGTAGGGTGTAGAGTGTAGGGTGTAGAGTGTAGGGTATAGAGTAAAGTGTAGAGTGTAGGCTATAGAGTGTAGGGTATAGAGTGTAGAGTGTAGGGTATAGAGTGTAGGGTATAGAGTGTAGGGTATAGAGTGTAGGGTATAGAGTGTAGGGTGTATGGAATAGAGTGTAGGGTATAGAGTGCAGGTTGTAGAGTGTAGGGTATAGAGTGTAGGGTATAGAGAGTAGGGTATAAAGTGTAGAGTGTAGGGTATGGAGTGTATAGTGTAGGGTATAGAGTGTAGGGTATGGAGTGTAGGGTATAGAGTGTAGAGTGTAGGGTATAGAGTGTATGCTATAGAGTGTAGGGTATAGAGTGTAGGGAATAGAGTGTAGAGTGTAAGGTATAGAGTGTAGAGTGTAGGGTATAGACTGTAGGGTGTAGAGTGTAGGGTATAGAGTGTAGGGTATAGAGTCTAGGGTATAGAGTGTAGGGTATAGAGTGTAGGGTATAGAGTGTAGAGTGTAGGGTATAGAGTGCAGGTTGTAGAGTGTAGGGTATAGAGTGTAGGGTATAAAGTGTAGAGTGTAGGGTATAGAGTGTATAGTGTAGGGTATAGAGTGTAGGGTATAGAGTGTAGGGTATAGAGTGTATAGTGTAGGGTATAGAGTGTATGCTATACAGTGTATGGTGTAGAGTGTATGGTGTAGAGTGTATGGTGTAGAGTGTATGGTGTAGAGTGTATGGTATAGAGTGTAGGGTATAGAGTGTAGGGTATAGAGTGTAGGGTAAAGAGTGTAGAGTGTAGGGTACAGAGTGCAGGGTGTAGAGTGTAGGGTATAGAGTGTAGGGTATAGAGTGTAGGGTGTAGAGTGTAGGGTATAGAGTGTAGAGTGTAGGGTGTAGGGTGTAGGGTATAGAGTGTAGGGTATAGAGTGTAGGGTATAGAGTGTAGGGTGTAGGGATTAGAGTGTAGGGATTAGAGTGTAGGGATTAGAGTGTAGGGTGTAGAGTGTAGGGTGTAGAGTGTAGGGTATAGAGTGTAGGGTATAGAGTGTAGGGTATAGAGTGTAGAGTGTAGGGATTAGAGTGTAGGGTATAGAGTGTAGGGTATAGAGTGTAGAGTATAGAGTGTAGGGTAAAGAGTGTAGAGTGTAGGGTACAGAGTGCAGGGTGTAGAGTGTAGGGTATATAGTGTAGAGTGTAGGGTGTAGGGTGTAGAGTGTAGGGTATAGAGTGTAGGGTATAGAGTGTAGGGTATAGAGTGTAGGGTATAGATTGTAGGGTATAGAGTGTAGGGTGTAGGGATTAGAGTGTAGGGATTAGAGTGTAGGGATTAGAGTGTAGGGTGTAGAGTGTTGGGTGTAGAGTGTAGGGTATAGAGTGTAGGGTATAGAGTGTAGGGTATAGAGTGTAGACTGTAGGGATTAGAGTGTAGGGATTAGAGTGTAGGGTATAGAGTAAAGTGTAGAGTGTAGGCTATAGAGTGTAGGGTATAGAGTGTAGAGTGTAGGGTATAGAGTGTAGGGTATAGAGTGTAGGGTATAGAGTGTAGGGTATAGAGTGTAGGGTGTAGGGTATAGAGTGTATGTTATAGAGTGTAAGGTATAGAGTGTAGAGTGTAGGGTATAGACTGTAGGGTATAGAGTGTAGGGTATAGAGTGTAGGGTATAGAGTGTAGGGTATAGAGTGTATGTTATAGAGTGTAGGGTATAGAGTGTAGAGTGTAGGGTATAGAGTGTATGTTATAGAGTGTAGGGTATAGAGTTTAGAGTGTAGGGTAAAGAGTGTAGGGTATAGAGTGTAGGGTTTAGAGTGTAGGGTATAGAGTGTAGGGTAAAGAGTGTAGAGTGTAGGGTACAGAGTGCAGGGTGTAGAGTGTAGGGTATAGAGTGTAGGGTGTAGAGTGTAGGGTGTAGAGTGTAGGGTATAGAGTGTAGAGTGTAGGGTGTAGGGTGTAGGGTATAGAGTGTAGGGTATAGAGTGTAGGGTATAGAGTGTAGGGTATAGAGTGTAGGGTGTAGGGATTAGAGTGTAGGGATTATAGTGTAGGGATTAGAGTGTAGGGTGTAGAGTGTAGGGTGTAGAGTGTAGGGTATAGAGTGTAGGGTGTAGAGTGTAGAGTGTAGGGATTATAGTGTAGGGTATAGAGTGTAGGGTATAGAGTGTAGGGTAAAGAGTGTAGAGTGTAGGGTACAGAGTGCAGGGTGTAGAGTGTAGGGTATAGAGTGTAGAGTGTAGGGTGTAGGGTGTAGAGTGTAGGGTATAGAGTGTAGGGTATAGAGTGTAGGTTATAGAGTGTAGGGTATAGATTGTAGGGTATAGAGTGTAGGGTGTAGGGATTAGAGTGTAGGGATTAGAGTGTAGGGATTAGAGTGTAGGGTGTAGAGTGTAGGGTGTAGAGTGTAGGGTATAGAGTGTAGGGTATAGAGTGTAGGGTATAGAGTGTAGACTGTAGGGATTAGAGTGTAGGGATTAGAGTGTAGGGTATAGAGTGTAGGGTATAGAGTAAAGTGTAGAGTGTAGGCTATAGAGTGTAGGGTATAGAGTGTAGAGTGTAGGGTATAGAGTGTAGGGTATAGAGTGAAGGGTATAGAGTGTAGGGTGTAGGGTATAGAGTGTAGGGTATAGAGTGCAGGTTGTAGAGTGTAGGGTATAGAGTGTAGGGTAAAGAGTGTAGAGTGTAGGGTACAGAGTGCAGGGTGTAGAGTGTAGGGTATAGAGTGTAGGGTGTAGAGTGTAGGGTGTAGAGTGTAGGGTATAGAGTGTAGAGTGTAGGGTGTAGGGTGTAGGGTATAGAGTGTAGGGTATAGAGTGTAGGGTATAGAGTGTAGGGTATAGAGTGTAGGGTGTAGGGATTAGAGTGTAGGGATTATAGTGTAGGGATTAGAGTGTAGGGTGTAGAGTGTAGGGTGTAGAGTGTAGGGTATAGAGTGTAGGGTGTAGAGTGTAGATTGAAGGAATTATAGTGTAGGGTATAGAGTGTAGGGTATAGAGTGTAGGGTAAAGAGTGTAGAGTGTAGGGTACAGAGTGCAGGGTGTAGAGTGTAGGGTATAGAGTGTAGAGTGTAGGGTGTAGGGTGTAGAGTGTAGGGTATAGAGTGTAGGGTATAGAGTGTAGGGTATAGAGTGTAGGGTATAGATTGTAGGGTATAGAGTGTAGGGTGTAGGGATTAGAGTGTAGGGATTAGAGTGTAGGGATTAGAGTGTAGGGTGTAGAGTGTAGGGTGTAGAGTGTAGGGTATAGAGTGTAGGGTATAGAGTGTAGGGTATAGAGTGTATACTGTAGGGATTAGAGTGTAGGGATTAGAGTGTAGGGTATAGAGTGTAGGGTATAGAGTAAAGTGTAGAGTGTAGGCTATAGAGTGTAGGGTATAGAGTGTAGAGTGTAGGGTATAGAGTGTAGGGTATAGAGTGTAGGGTATAGAGTGTAGGGTATAGAGTGTAGGGTATAGAGTGTAGGGTGTAGGGTATAGAGTGTAGGGTATAGAGTGCAGGTTGTAGAGTGTAGGGTATAGAGTGTAGGGTATAGAGAGTAGGGTATAAAGTGTAGAGTGTAGGGTATGGAGTATATAGTGTAGGGTATAGAGTGTAGGGTATAGAGTGTAGGGTATAGAGTGTAGAGTGTAGGGTATAGAGTGTATGCTATAGAGTGTAGGTTATAGAGTGTAGGGAATAGAGTGTAGAGTGTAAGGTATAGAGTGTAGAGTGTAGGGTATAGACTGTAGGGTGTAGAGTGTAGGGTATAGAGTGTAGGGTATAGAGTGTAGGGTATAGAGTGTAGGGTATAGAGTGTAGGGTATAGAGTGTAGAGTGTAGGGTATAGAGTGCAGGTTGTAGAGTGTAGGGTATAGAGTGTAGGTTATAAAGTGTAGAGTGTAGGGTATAGAGTGTATAGTGTAGGGTATAGAGTGTAGGGTATAGAGTGTAGGGTATAGAGTGTATAGTGTAGGGTATAGAGTGTATGCTATACAGTGTATGGTGTAGAATGTATGGTGTAGAGTGTATGGTGTAGAGTGTATGGTATAGAGTGTAGGGTATAGAGTGTAGGGTATAGAGTGTATGTTATAGTGTGTAGGGTATAGAGTGTAGGGTATAGAGTTTAGAGTGTAGGGTATAGAGTGTAGGGTATAGAGTGTAGGTTATAGAGTGTAGGGAATAGAGTGTAGAGTGTAAGGTATAGAGTGTAGAGTGTAGGGTATAGACTGTAGGGTGTAGAGTGTAGGGTATAGAGTGTATACTGTAGGGATTAGAGTGTAGGGATTAGAGTGTAGGGTATAGAGTGTAGGGTATAGAGTAAAGTGTAGAGTGTAGGCTATAGAGTGTAGGGTATAGAGTGTAGAGTGTAGGGTATAGAGTGTAGGGTATAGAGTGTAGGGTATAGAGTGTAGGGTATAGAGTGTAGGGTATAGAGTGTAGGGTGTAGGGTATAGAGTGTAGGGTATAGAGTGCAGGTTGTAGAGTGTAGGGTATAGAGTGTAGGGTATAGAGAGTAGGGTATAAAGTGTAGAGTGTAGGGTATGGAGTATATAGTGTAGGGTATAGAGTGTAGGGTATAGAGTGTAGGGTATAGAGTGTAGAGTGTAGGGTATAGAGTGTATGCTATAGAGTGTAGGTTATAGAGTGTAGGGAATAGAGTGTAGAGTGTAAGGTATAGAGTGTAGAGTGTAGGGTATAGACTGTAGGGTGTAGAGTGTAGGGTATAGAGTGTAGGGTATAGAGTGTTAGGGTATAGAGTGTAGGGTATAGAGTGTAGGGTATAGAGTGTAGAGTGTAGGGTATAGAGTGCAGGTTGTAGAGTGTAGGGTATAGAGTGTAGGTTATAAAGTGTAGAGTGTAGGGTATAGAGTGTATAGTGTAGGGTATAGAGTGTAGGGTATAGAGTGTAGGGTATAGAGTGTATAGTGTAGGGTATAGAGTGTATGCTATACAGTGTATGGTGTAGAGTGTATGGTGTAGAGTGTATGGTGTAGAGTGTATGGTATAGAGTGTAGGGTATAGAGTGTAGGGTATAGAGTGTATGTTATAGTGTGTAGGGTATAGAGTGTAGGGTATAGAGTTTAGAGTGTAGGGTATAGAGTGTAGGGTATAGAGTGTAGGTTATAGAGTGTAGGGAATAGAGTGTAGAGTGTAAGGTATAGAGTGTAGAGTGTAGGGTATAGACTGTAGGGTGTAGAGTGTAGGGTATAGAGTGTAGGGTATAGAGTGTAGGGTATAGAGTGTAGGGTATCAGAGTGTAGGTATAGAGTGTAGAGTGTAGGGTATAGAGTGCAGGTTGTAGAGTGTAGGGTTATAGAGTGTAGGTTATAAAGTGTAGAGTGTAGGGTATAGAGTGTATAGTGTAGGGTATAGAGTGTAGGGTATAGAGTGTAGGGTATAGAGTGTATAGTGTAGGGTATAGAGTGTATGCTATACAGTGTATGGTGTAGAGTGTATGGTGTAGAGTGTATGGTGTAGAGTGTATGGTATAGAGTGTA
>NW_027194229.1:10000-20000 GCF_032444005.1 Ranitomeya imitator
CGGAATCCGGGTCACAGTGCGATTCTCTCATAGGTCTCCCCGGTGGCGTGGAAGCGGGAGACATCCGACGCAGAGAAACGCCAAGCCTGCTCTGAGGGGACCGAGTCAGGGGGTGCAATCCGCCCTCCTGGAGCCCTCCTCGGGACGAAGACTCCAGATCTGCCTCCCTTCTGACATCCGTCACCCTCGGAGAACCAGAACACGCTTGGGGAGGGTCCGTTCAGGCTCAGGCGACCCGGGAAACGCGTCTCTGACTTGGGGCAGACGACCGGCAAGAGTCCCCCTGGAGCCGCGGAAGCCTGGTGTCGACGCGAGGGCGGACTTCCATGCAAACAGGGGGGTACTCGCCAAACCGCCTACCCGACTTGAGGAACCACAAAAACATCGGAAATCAGTCGGGCCCGAGAGGTACCCCTCTCTCCTATATCCTGCAGCTGGTGTGCAAAAGTGGGTATTTGCATGGCGAAACACCGACCCCCACTTTAAGGGAGCGAAGCCGAAAAGTGTCCGACTTCCTGGAGCTGTGCGGCGGATCCGGCGGCCAGAAATTCCTCATTCCGGTTCTATTTTTTTTTTTTTCGATTTTGCGAAATTTGGCGGCCAGGCGGCGTAGCTGGGGCCTGGACTAGCCCGAAACACCTGGAACCGGCGAGCGGAACGAATTTCCCAACGTTCTGCGGCTCCCGGAAGCCAAAAACGCATCGCCGAAAAATTTCAAAGTCCCAAGGACTCGTTCTTGAAAATCGATCCGGGGGCCATGGAAGTGTCCTCGGTACAGCTTCAGAGCATTCCCCCCGCCTGGAAGTCTGAAAGTTCTATGTTTGTTCTAAGTGGAAAATCGCGTTTTTTTCAGTGTTCCACCCATCAGACCCAAACTTTGCCCACGCTTAGGTCTCTGTCTCGGGGTGCTTTACAACATATTGACGCCCCTTTAGGGTGGAAGTAGGGGAAAGGGGTCATTTTTCACAAAATCGGAAATTTCTCAAAATAATTCTAAGTGTCAAGGACACTTTTGGAAAATCTTCCCCAGGCTCCTGGAAGCCTCCTCGGTACGCCTCCTGCGGTTTCTCCCTGCCTGGAAGTCTGACACTTGTCTGAAATTTTTAGAGTATGAAAACGCGGTTTTTCACCCAAAATTCGACTTTGCGCCCATGACCCGCAAACTTCACCCACAGTTAGGTCACTGCCTTGGGGTACCTCACATCATATTGACGCCCCCCAGGCGTGGAAGTAGGGGAAACGTGTCAATTTTCACAAAATCGTGATTTTCTCAAAATATTTCTAAGTGTCAAGGACTCTTTTGGATAATCTTCCCCAGGCTCCTGGAAGCCTCCTCGGTACGCCTCCTGCGGTTTCTCCCTGCCTGGAAGTCTGACACCTGTCTGAAATTTTTAGAGTATGAAAATGCGGTTTTTCACCCAAAATTCGACTTTGCGCCCATGACCCGCAAACTTCACCCACAGTTAGGTCACTGCCTTGGGGTACCTCACATCATATTGACGCCCCCCTGGCGTGGAAGTAGGGGAAACGTGTCAATTTTCACAAAATCGTGATTTTCTCAAAATATTTCTAAGTGTCAAGGACACTTTTGGAAAATCTTCCCCAGGCTCCTGGAAGCCTCCTCGGTACGCCTCCTGCGGTTTCTCCCTGCCTGGAAGCCTGACACTTGTCTGAAATTTTTAGAGTATGAAAATGCGGTTTTTCACCCAAAATTCGACTTTGCGCCCATGACCCGCAAACTTCACCCACAGTTAGGTCACTGCCTTGGGGTACCTCACATCATATTGACGCCCCCCTGGCGTGGAAGTAGGGGAAACGTGTCAATTTTCACAAAATCGTGATTTTCTGAAAATATTTCTAAGTGTCAAGGACACTTTTGGAAAATCTTCCCCAGGCTCCTGGAAGCCTCCTCGGTACGCCTCCTGCGGTTTCTCCCTGCCTGGAAGTCTGACACCTGTCTGAAATTTTTAGAGTATGAAAATGGGGTTTTTCACCCAAAATTCGACTGTGCGCCCATGACTCGCAAACTTCACCCACATTTGGGCGACTGTCCTGGGGTACCTCACAACATATTGACGCCCCCCTGGCGTGGAAGTAGGGGAAACGTGTCAATTTTCACAAAATCGTGATTTTCTGAAAATATTTCTAAGTGTCAAGGACACTTTTGGAAAATCTTCCCCAGGCTCCTGGAAGCCTCCTCGGTACGCCTCCGGCGGTTTCCCCCTGCCTGGAAGTCTGACACCTGTCTGAAATTTTTAGAGTATGAAAATGCGGTTTTTCACCCAAAATTCGACTTTGCGCCCATGACCCGCAAACTTCACCCACAGTTAGGTCACTGCCTTGGGGTACCTCACATCATATTGACGCCCCCCTGGCGTGGAAGTAGGGGAAACGTGTCAATTTTCACAAAATCGTGATTTTCTGAAAATATTTCTAAGTGTCAAGGACTCTTTTGGATAATCTTCCCCAGGCTCCTGGAAGCCTCCTCGGTACGCCTCCTGCGGTTTCTCCCTGCCTGGAAGTCTGACACCTGTCTGAAATTTTTAGAGTATGAAAATGCGGTTTTTCACCCAAAATTCGACTTTGCGCCCATGACCCGCAAACTTCACCCACAGTTAGGTCACTGCCTTGGGGTACCTCACATCATATTGACGCCCCCCTGGCGTGGAAGTAGGGGAAACGTGTCAATTTTCACAAAATCGTGATTTTCTGAAAATATTTCTAAGTGTCAAGGACACTTTTGGATAATCTTCCCCAGGCTCCTGGAAGCCTCCTCGGTACGCCTCCTGCGGTTTCTCCCTGCCTGGAAGTCTGACACCTGTCTGAAATTTTTAGAGTATGAAAATGCGGTTTTTCACCCAAAATTCGACTGTGCGCCCATGACTCGCAAACTTCACCCACATTTGGGCGACTGTCCTGGGGTACCTCACAACATATTGACGCCCCCCTGGCGTGGAAGTAGGGGAAACGTGTCAATTTTCACAAAATCGTGATTTTCTGAAAATATTTCTAAGTGTCAAGGACTCTTTTGGATAATCTTCCCCAGGCTCCTGGAAGCCTCCTCGGTACGCCTCCTGCGGTTTCTCCCTGCCTGGAAGTCTGACACTTGTCTGAAATTTTTAGAGTATGAAAATGCGGTTTTTCACCCAAAATTCGACTTTGCGCCCATGACTCGCAAACTTCACCCACATTTGGGCGACTGTCCTGGGGTACCTCACAACATATTGACGCCCCCCTGGCGTGGAAGTAGGGGAAACGTGTCAATTTTCACAAAATCGTGATTTTCTGAAAATATTTCTAAGTGTCAAGGACACTTTTGGATAATCTTCCCCAGGCTCCTGGAAGCCTCCTCGGTACGCCTCCTGCGGTTTCTCCCTGCCTGGAAGTCTGACACCTGTCTGAAATTTTTAGAGTATGAAAATGCGGTTTTTCACCCAAAATTCGACTTTGCGCCCATGACCCGCAAACTTCACCCACAGTTAGGTCACTGCCTTGGGGTACCTCACATCATATTGACGCCCCCCTGGCGTGGAAGTAGGGGAAACGTGTCAATTTTCACAAAATCGTGATTTTCTGAAAATATTTCTAAGTGTCAAGGACACTTTTGGATAATCTTCCCCAGGCTCCTGGAAGCCTCCTCGGTACGCCTCCTGCGGTTTTCCCCTGCCTGGAAGTCTGACACTTGTCTGAAATTTTTAGCGCATGAAAACGCGGTTTTTCACCCAAAATTCGACTTTGCGCCCGTGACTCGCAAACTTCACCCACATTTAGGCGACTGTCCTGGGGTACCTCACAACATATTGACGCCCCCCTGGCGTGGAAGTAGGGGAAACGTGTCAATTTTCACAAAATCGTGATTTTCTGAAAATATTTCTAAGTGTCAAGGACACTTTTGGAAAATCTTCCCCAGGCTCCTGGAAGCCTCCTCGGTACGCCTCCGGCGGTTTCCCCCTGCCTGGAAGTCTGACACTTGTCTGAAATTTTTAGAGTATGAAAATGCGGTTTTTCACCCAAAATTCGACTTTGCGCCCATGACCCGCAAACTTCACCCACAGTTAGGTCACTGCCTTGGGGTACCTCACATCATATTGACGCCCCCCTGGCGTGGAAGTAGGGGAAACGTGTCAATTTTCACAAAATCGTGATTTTCTGAAAATATTTCTAAGTGTCAAGGACACTTTTGGAAAATCTTCCCCAGGCTCCTGGAAGCCTCCTCGGTACGCCTCCGGCGGTTTCCCCCTGCCTGGAAGTCTGACACTTGTCTGAAATTTTTAGAGTATGAAAATGCGGTTTTTCACCCAAAATTCGACTTTGCGCCCATGACCCGCAAACTTCACCCACAGTTAGGTCACTGCCTTGGGGTACCTCACATCATATTGACGCCCCCCTGGCGTGGAAGTAGGGGAAACGTGTCAATTTTCACAAAATCATGATTTTCTGAAAATATTTCTAAGTGTCAAGGACACTTTTGGATAATCTTCCCCAGGCTCCTGGAAGCCTCGTCGGTACGCCTCCTGCGGTTTCCCCCTGCCTGGAAGTCTGACACTTGTCTGAAATTTTTAGAGTATGAAAATGCGGTTTTTCACCCAAAATTCGACTTTGCACCCATGACTCGCAAACTTCACCCACATTTGGGCGACTGTCCTGGGGTACCTCACAACATATTGACGCCCCCCAGGCGTGGAAGTAGGGGAAACGTGTCAATTTTCACAAAATCGTGATTTTCTGAAAATATTTCTAAATGTCAAGGACTCTTTTGGATAATCTTCCCCAGGCTCCTGGAAGCCTCCTCGGTACGCCTCCTGCGGTTTCTCCCTGCCTGGAAGCCTGACACTTGTCTGAAATTTTTAGAGTATGAAAATGCGGTTTTTCACCCAAAATTCGACTTTGCGCCCATGACCCGCAAACTTCACCCACAGTTAGGTCACTGCCTTGGGGTACCTCACATCATATTGACGCCCCCCTGGCGTGGAAGTAGGGGAAACGTGTCAATTTTCACAAAATCGTGATTTTCTGAAAATATTTCTAAGTGTCAAGGACACTTTTGGATAATCTTCCCCAGGCTCCTGGAAGCCTCCTCGGTACGCCTCCTGCGGTTTTCCCCTGCCTGGAAGTCTGACACTTGTCTGAAATTTTTAGCGCATGAAAACGCGGTTTTTCACCCAAAATTCGACTTTGCGCCCGTGACTCGCAAACTTCACCCACATTTAGGCGACTGTCCTGGGGTACCTCACAACATATTGACGCCCCCCTGGCGTGGAAGTAGGGGAAACGTGACAATTTTCACAAAATCGTGATTTTCTCAAAATATTTCTAAGTGTCAAGGACTCTTTTGGATAATCTTCCCCAGGCTCCTGGAAGCCTCCTCGGTACGCCTCCTGCGGTTTCTCCCTGCCTGGAAGTCTGACACTTGTCTGAAATTTTTAGAGTATGAAAATGCGGTTTTTCACCCAAAATTCGACTTTGCACCCATGACTCGCAAACTTCACCCACATTTGGGCGACTGTCCTGGGGTACCTCACAACATATTGACGCCCCCCTGGCGTGGAAGTAGGGGAAACGTGTCAATTTTCACAAAATCGTGATTTTCTCAAAATATTTCTAAGTGTCAAGGACACTTTTGGATAATCTTCCCCAGGCTCCTGGAAGCCTCCTCGGTACGCCTCCTGCGGTTTCTCCCTGCCTGGAAGCCTGACACTTGTCTGAAATTTTTAGAGTATGAAAATGCGGTTTTTCACCCAAAATTCGACTTTGCGCCCATGACTCGCAAACTTCACCCACATTTGGGCGACTGTCCTGGGGTACCTCACAACATATTGACGCCCCCCTGGCGTGGAAGTAGGGGAAACGTGTCAATTTTCACAAAATCGTGATTTTCTGAAAATATTTCTAAGTGTCAAGGACACTTTTGGAAAATCTTCCCCAGGCTCCTGGAAGCCTCCTCGGTACGCCTCCGGCGGTTTCCCCCTGCCTGGAAGTCTGACACTTGTCTGAAATTTTTAGAGTATGAAAATGCGGTTTTTCACCCAAAATTCGACTGTGCGCCCATGACTCGCAAACTTCACCCACATTTGGGCGACTGTCCTGGGGTACCTCACAACATATTGACGCCCCCCTGGCGTGGAAGTAGGGGAAACGTGTCAATTTTCACAAAATCGTGATTTTCTGAAAATATTTCTAAGTGTCAAGGACACTTTTGGAAAATCTTCCCCAGGCTCCTGGAAGCCTCCTCGGTACGCCTCCGGCGGTTTCCCCCTGCCTGGAAGTCTGACACTTGTCTGAAATTTTTAGAGTATGAAAATGCGGTTTTTCACCCAAAATTCGACTGTGCGCCCATGACTCGCAAACTTCACCCACATTTGGGCGACTGTCCTGGGGTACCTCACAACATATTGACGCCCCCCTGGCGTGGAAGTAGGGGAAACGTGTCAATTTTCACAAAATCGTGATTTTCTGAAAATATTTCTAAGTGTCAAGGACACTTTTGGAAAATCTTCCCCAGGCTCCTGGAAGCCTCCTCGGTACGCCTCCGGCGGTTTCCCCCTGCCTGGAAGTCTGACACTTGTCTGAAATTTTTAGAGTATGAAAATGCGGTTTTTCACCCAAAATTCGACTGTGCGCCCATGACTCGCAAACTTCACCCACATTTGGGCGACTGTCCTGGGGTACCTCACAACATATTGACGCCCCCCTGGCGTGGAAGTAGGGGAAACGTGTCAATTTTCACAAAATCGTGATTTTCTGAAAATATTTCTAAGTGTCAAGGACACTTTTGGAAAATCTTCCCCAGGCTCCTGGAAGCCTCCTCGGTACGCCTCCGGCGGTTTCCCCCTGCCTGGAAGTCTGACACCTGTCTGAAATTTTTAGAGTATGAAAATGCGGTTTTTCACCCAAAATTCGACTTTGCGCCCATGACCCGCAAACTTCACCCACAGTTAGGTCACTGCCTTGGGGTACCTCACATCATATTGACGCCCCCCTGGCGTGGAAGTAGGGGAAACGTGTCAATTTTCACAAAATCGTGATTTTCTGAAAATATTTCTAAGTGTCAAGGGCACTTTTGGATAATCTTCCCCAGGCTCCTGGAAGCCTCCTCGGTACGCCTCCTGCGGTTTCTCCCTGCCTGGAAGTCTGACACCTGTCTGAAATTTTTAGAGTATGAAAATGCGGTTTTTCACCCAAAATTCGACTTTGCGCCCATGACCCGCAAACTTCACCCACAGTTAGGTCACTGCCTTGGGGTACCTCACATCATATTGACGCCCCCCTGGCGTGGAAGTAGGGGAAACGTGTCAATTTTCACAAAATCGTGATTTTCTGAAAATATTTCTAAGTGTCAAGGGCACTTTTGGAAAATCTTCCCCAGGCTCCTGGAAGCCTCCTCGGTACGCCTCCGGCGGTTTCCCCCTGCCTGGAAGTCTGACACTTGTCTGAAATTTTTAGAGTATGAAAATGCGGTTTTTCACCCAAAATTCGACTGTGCGCCCATGACTCGCAAACTTCACCCACATTTGGGCGACTGTCCTGGGGTACCTCACAACATATTGACGCCCCCCTGGCGTGGAAGTAGGGGAAACGTGTCAATTTTCACAAAATCGTGATTTTCTGAAAATATTTCTAAGTGTCAAGGACACTTTTGGAAAATCTTCCCCAGGCTCCTGGAAGCCTCCTCGGTACGCCTCCGGCGGTTTCCCCCTGCCTGGAAGTCTGACACTTGTCTGAAATTTTTAGAGTATGAAAATGCGGTTTTTCACCCAAAATTCGACTGTGCGCCCATGACTCGCAAACTTCACCCACATTTGGGCGACTGTCCTGGGGTACCTCACAACATATTGACGCCCCCCTGGCGTGGAAGTAGGGGAAACGTGTCAATTTTCACAAAATCGTGATTTTCTGAAAATATTTCTAAGTGTCAAGGACACTTTTGGAAAATCTTCCCCAGGCTCCTGGAAGCCTCCTCGGTACGCCTCCGGCGGTTTCCCCCTGCCTGGAAGTCTGACACCTGTCTGAAATTTTTAGAGTATGAAAATGCGGTTTTTCACCCAAAATTCGACTTTGCGCCCATGACCCGCAAACTTCACCCACAGTTAGGTCACTGCCTTGGGGTACCTCACATCATATTGACGCCCCCCTGGCGTGGAAGTAGGGGAAACGTGTCAATTTTCACAAAATCGTGATTTTCTGAAAATATTTCTAAGTGTCAAGGACTCTTTTGGATAATCTTCCCCAGGCTCCTGGAAGCCTCCTCGGTACGCCTCCTGCGGTTTCTCCCTGCCTGGAAGTCTGACACCTGTCTGAAATTTTTAGAGTATGAAAATGCGGTTTTTCACCCAAAATTCGACTTTGCGCCCATGACCCGCAAACTTCACCCACAGTTAGGTCACTGCCTTGGGGTACCTCACATCATATTGACGCCCCCCTGGCGTGGAAGTAGGGGAAACGTGTCAATTTTCACAAAATCGTGATTTTCTGAAAATATTTCTAAGTGTCAAGGGCACTTTTGGATAATCTTCCCCAGGCTCCTGGAAGCCTCCTCGGTACGCCTCCTGCGGTTTTCCCCTGCCTGGAAGTCTGACACTTGTCTGAAATTTTTAGAGTATGAAAATGCGGTTTTTCACCCAAAATTCGACTTTGCGCCCATGACTCGCAAACTTCACCCACATTTGGGCGACTGTCCTGGGGTACCTCACAACATATTGACGCCCCCCTGGCGTGGAAGTAGGGGAAACGTGTCAATTTTCACAAAATCGTGATTTTCTGAAAATATTTCTAAGTGTCAAGGACACTTTTGGAAAATCTTCCCCAGGCTCCTGGAAGCCTCCTCGGTACGCCTCCGGCGGTTTCCCCCTGCCTGGAAGTCTGACACTTGTCTGAAATTTTTAGAGTATGAAAATGCGGTTTTTCACCCAAAATTCGACTGTGCGCCCATGACTCGCAAACTTCACCCACATTTGGGCGACTGTCCTGGGGTACCTCACAACATATTGACGCCCCCCTGGCGTGGAAGTAGGGGAAACGTGTCAATTTTCACAAAATCGTGATTTTCTGAAAATATTTCTAAGTGTCAAGGACACTTTTGGAAAATCTTCCCCAGGCTCCTGGAAGCCTCCTCGGTACGCCTCCGGCGGTTTCCCCCTGCCTGGAAGTCTGACACTTGTCTGAAATTTTTAGAGTATGAAAATGCGGTTTTTCACCCAAAATTCGACTGTGCGCCCATGACTCGCAAACTTCACCCACATTTGGGCGACTGTCCTGGGGTACCTCACAACATATTGACGCCCCCCTGGCGTGGAAGTAGGGGAAACGTGTCAATTTTCACAAAATCGTGATTTTCTGAAAATATTTCTAAGTGTCAAGGACACTTTTGGAAAATCTTCCCCAGGCTCCTGGAAGCCTCCTCGGTACGCCTCCGGCGGTTTCCCCCTGCCTGGAAGTCTGACACTTGTCTGAAATTTTTAGAGTATGAAAATGCGGTTTTTCACCCAAAATTCGACTGTGCGCCCATGACTCGCAAACTTCACCCACATTTGGGCGACTGTCCTGGGGTACCTCACAACATATTGACGCCCCCCTGGCGTGGAAGTAGGGGAAACGTGTCAATTTTCACAAAATCGTGATTTTCTGAAAATATTTCTAAGTGTCAAGGACTCTTTTGGATAATCTTCCCCAGGCTCCTGGAAGCCTCCTCGGTACGCCTCCTGCGGTTTCTCCCTGCCTGGAAGTCTGACACTTGTCTGAAATTTTTAGAGTATGAAAATGCGGTTTTTCACCCAAAATTCGACTTTGCGCCCATGACTCGCAAACTTCACCCACATTTGGGCGACTGTCCTGGGGTACCTCACAACATATTGACGCCCCCCTGGCGTGGAAGTAGGGGAAACGTGTCAATTTTCACAAAATCGTGATTTTCTGAAAATATTTCTAAGTGTCAAGGACTCTTTTGGATAATCTTCCCCAGGCTCCTGGAAGCCTCCTCGGTACGCCTCCTGCGGTTTCTCCC